>NC_057398.1:6161021-6168877 GCF_019320065.1 Cervus canadensis
ACAAGTGAAAAATACAGTGGCTTTTACCTTCAAAAACCTAAATCTTTCTCTATCTGATTTACCTCACTTAGTATGAGACTCTCAAGGCCCATCCATGTTGCTGCTAATGACTGAATAATATTCCATTGAATAAATCACATGTTCTTTTTCTAGTCATCCACTGGTGGATGTTGAGGTTGCTTCTGTGTCCTAGCTGCTGTGAAGAGCGCAGCAGTGAACACTGAGGAGCCTGTTTCTTTTTGAATTACAGTTTTCTCCGGATATATGCCTAGAGGTTATCACACTAACTGAACTGGCCAGATAGAGATAGGCAAATATCATATGAAATTGCTTATATGTGGGATGAGAAAAAAAGATACAAATGAAATTATCTACAAAACAGAAAGAGCGTCAGAGACATAGAGGACAAACTTAGATTACCAAAGGGGAAAGGGACAGAGAAAGGGATAAATTAGAAGGTTGGGATTAATGTATATACACACTACTGTGTGTAAAATAGATAACCGACAAGGACCTCTGTGTATAGCACAGGAAACTATACTCAGTATTTTGTAATAAGGACAAATAATCTGAAAGAGGATATATGTGTGTGTGTGTGTGTGTGTGTGTGTGTGTGTGTGTGTGTGTGGAGAAGGAAATGGCAACCCACTCCAGTATTCTTGCCTGGAGAACCCCAGGGACAGAGGAGCCTGGTGGGCTACATTTCATGGAGTCACAAAGAGTCAGAAATGACTGAAGCGTGTGCATGCACACACACACACACACACACACACACACACACATATGAATCCCTTTGCTGTCCACCTGAAAATAACATGACATTATAAATCAACTACATTTAGAATTTTAAATAGCCTCAGTCACCAACAGGAGAAAGGATTTGGGTCTAGGCAAAGCTCTGACAGAAGCAGCGGGGTAAGCATGGCTTCCAGACTGAAAAGAGACCGTGTGGTCAAGAAATCAGGGAAGCGGAGATGGATGGGGAGGCCGTGCAGTCCTCCTGGTTCCTGGGAGACAGCGGAACCCCAGAGAGACGTGGCTACACAGCCATGCTGGACAGTTTACCAACAGGCCTGTGGGTAGGTTTCACTTGTCCTGAAGTATTGGCCCATGTTTGGACTTAAAAAAAAGAATCACAGCTTGAAACACTTAAGAGGTCATTGGATTGACTTCTTATTTTATAGACGAGAAACTTGAGGGTAAAAATAGTTAAGCAACTAGCCAGTTCATAGAGCAAGAGAGTAGGTCATTTTGTGTATAACCTAGATGTAGACAGTACTGACAATGGACCCCAAGGTCAGAAAGACAGTCTAAACTGCCTGCGGTAGGGGGAGGGAAGCTTATTAAAACGCAGGTTCTCAGGCCCACTCCAAAGGGCTTATGATTTTAATGGGTCTGCCATAGGGAACTGGCTTTAATAGGCACCCCAAGGTGATTCTAATGCAGGTGGTCTGAGGACTAATTGCCACCTTTGCCTTCTCCAGTGCTAATTTGCATGGAAACCCGCAACCTCTGAGATGTAATGAGGTGGTATCAGTTCCATAAAATCCCTGGCTAGTGCGGCTCTGTTCTATAGGTGTAAGCTGAACCTCTTCAGCTGAGTTATGGCGTGTATTTGCATAAATTACCATGTGAAACTTGTTAATATTTCCTAGATATGCTTTTCCATTGCTCCATTAGACAAGGCTTTGTGCTTTTGTTTGGAGTTGAATGTCAGCCAATCCGAATTCACAACTGTGATGGCATAGAACCTGAGGTGGAAATTTATTCCCCGCATGGAGCCCCGGTGTCACCTATCTGTCCTAAGAAACGCGGTCTGGAATCAGTTGAATTTTATCATGCAAATTATGGGAAGTGTTATCATTACAAGCAGCAGGAGGTTGCTGATTTGCTGTCATTTACACTTTAAATGAGTTCGACCTGCTAGGTGCAGGGGATGGGTTTAGGGAGAATAGAGGCAGAGGTAAGGTGGGGAGGAGTTTCACCAGGATGGAGCCCCCAGGCCTTTGTGATGTCAATAAAACAGGGCTTCAAAAAAAGGGTTGGATATGTTTGATATAGAAGAGTTTGGCTTTTGGAGGAGAGTCATGCAGAAGAAGAGAAAGGACATGAGTTAGCCTCTCTGTGGTGATGCCAACAGCAAGTTATATCTGGACAGACTGGTCAAGTGGAATTGCCACGTTAGAGAATCTGGGTGTCAATGCAGTTGGAAAAATAAAATTGAGACCTTGGGATAATCAAGTCTAACTGACTCATTTTACAGTTAAGAAGACTGAGGCCCCAGGTGAGAAGTCACATGTTCAAAGTCAAGTAAGGATTTTGAGAGTAAAAATTACATCTATTGTCCAGTCCTGCGGTGCCCACCCCCTCTTCCTTCCAGCCTCGGATTCTCCAAACCATCATCACAGCACCACAGCTCTTGTGTTTACCTTGGTTTCTAGGGGGCTTCTCACAACCCCATTCCTCTGAAAGCAAAATGGAAGTGTTGGTCACTCAGTCGTGTCAGACTCCTTGAGTCCCCGTGGACTGTAGCCTGCCAGGCCTTCTGTCAATGGAAATCTCCGAGCAAGAATACTGGAGTGGGCATCCGTCCCTTTCTCCAGGGGATCTTCCTGACCCAGGGATCAAACCCCAGTCTCCTGCACTGCAGGCAGAGTCTTTACTGCCTGAGCCACCAAGAAAGCACTACATTCCTCTAATCCAACTGGACTCCTTTTTTTTTGGAAAACTTACTCACCTGCCTTCTTTTCCATTGTCCTGTAAAACCAAACTGAAGTTGGAAAATCCTTTCCTCCAATCGGTGTGGTCCTCCCCCGCTGTCCACAGAGTGCCCGCCCCCCCCGCCCCGGCCCCTGCCCCGGCATCTTCTCTCTTCTCCCCTTTCCGTATGCCCTTCTCCATCTACATTGTGCGCCTGCACTTCTAGAAGGTTCTTCACCCTGCACTGTGACCTGGGCTGGGAAGTACTATGTTAGGCATTCTTCCTTGGATGTGTTCTCTTCTCTGCAAATAAAAGAAAGTGAAAGGGAAATCATGAGACTTTAACCTTTGAGATTGAAATCTCAGTCACAATTACAACAGGCACATTAGAAACATCCCTAGGAAGAGTTGCTTCTTAATAACTTCCCTCAGGCTTCACTGGCAAGTAATAACAGAACTTATTTTCACTCAATTCTGTGTGCCCTCCTAAAGGGGACTGAACAATGGAGAGTAATAGTTGGGGTGGATGCAGGGAAGGGGGTGCAGAAAGAGGAAACATGGTAGAAGAAGGTATAGACCTTATAGAGAGCAAGATGGATAAAAAGTGAGATGTCAGATCTTCAGAGAAATGAATACAGGAGAACCAGAGAAGTTTAATCATGGACTGTGAAGCATAATCATTGATAAGAGTTGATAAGTATGATCTGTGATCTTGGAGTTATTTAATAGAACACATAGATTCTAATTCCTGGTCAGACACAATAATCTGTTTGAACTTGGGCAATCCATAGCAACTCTCTGGCCTCTGTAGCCCATTCTATAACTAGGGTATAGAAGTGAATGACCTCTGTCATTATATATTTCAAAATGACCTTATGTCCACAGGAGTCATTGGCAGTAAGCCGACACTAATGCCAGTGTTTCTGGAAGAGACAGCACCTGTGGTGGCTGAAGAGTCAGGAAACTGGCCAAAGAAAGGAGAAGATCATTAGTAACCAGCAGCAAGCAGGGCGATGCTGGGTAGTCAGATGACAGGGTCAGGAAAAGAACAAGTGATGAATGGATGTGCTGATTTCATGTCAGAGTTTCTCTCAGAAGGGATCCATACCATTGCCCAAGGAGGTCGCCTTCTGCCTGCCCAGCAAGGAGACAGAGACATGGGGACAGGCTTCCCCAAAGAAAGGCCTAAATTACAATGATCAGGGTCCATCGGAACAAGACCAGGTGCCTGAGTCCACCAGGCCTCTCATTTCCCATTATTAGCTTTAATAACAGTGATCAGAATTTTCCTTCAGAGGGTACACGTCTTCTCCTCCTGAAGAATTTTGAGCCCAGTTGGTAAATGGAATGGGCATACTTACTCGGGGAGTGCCCTGGCCTGGAAGGCCATGGGAGGTTGGAAGAGGTGATGGGATAGGAGAGGAGGGATGTAAATAACAGGAATTAAGTCCTGCCCTCAACCTGACACTGGAGGACACTCTAAACTTCAGCTCACTGGGCTGGTTAACTATATACATATAGTGGAATCCACAAAGGATGTGGGAGGTCTTTACCCCCAGTCTAGCTCCATTCGTGTCTGTGTCACAATGGAGGAATGTGAGAAGGTCTGTTGTTGGTTTTTTTCATTCTAAGCAGAGGAAATGCAGTTAAGACCTGTATTTTTCACTGAAGCCTTAATATTCCTCATGAACAAAGACTTACAATTGAAAGTCAAGAATTCCTGAGAAGAACACTTTCTTCTGAATCTGACTTTTTGAGTAGTAAATATATATAATATATATATATGTGTGTGTGTGTGTGTGTGTGTGTGCGTGTGTGTATGTGTGTGTGTGTGTGTATATAATCCTACTTGAGAATTCAGTGGACTGATTCTTCCCTGACAGTGGTCAAACCCCCATGCATTCTGGTTCTGGGTGTTTCCAAGAGCTACAGTCACTGGGTTACCCTTCCTACTTCCTTGTTGCTCACATGTCCTGTCAGACATTTGGTTCAGGAAGCTTAGCCCCTGGACATAGAGGAGAGAGTGTTGTATGTCTACGAGGCCTCCAGCTGGGTTTTGAGGTTTTAACACATTTAATTACTGGCAAAAATCACTCAGTAAAGGAGGCGAGGCAGATGGAGTCCTTTACCTCCTACCAACACCTTCCTGGCCAGACAGACAAATATAAGGCGCTCAGGGAAGCTGGCCTGCAGGTGGACGCTGGTGCTTTGTCTCCATGATGCTCTCCACTCCTGGCAGGCATCACTGCCTAGTAGCCAGCCCCCTCCCTGGCTGCCGTGTTTGACAGTATCTCAGACACACATCCTGAGCATGGGCTGTCCCTGGAGAAGCTTCAGCACTTAATCCTGTCACTGTGAACCATCCATGCACAGCCCGGTACAGGCAGACGCGATGTTCTCAGGGAATGGCTGTCAGTCACCAGTAGTCCTACAGCCAGGGAGATCGCATGCTGAACCCACGTGCAGATGGGCTTAAGCAGAAGCAGGAAAGGACTTGGATGGGAAAGAGTGCTGCCAGCCCAGTCAGAGTGAGGTTCTGCTGGGCGGTGAAGAGCTTCAGATGGAAATGATTTCCAGGGTGATGTCCTTCCAGCTAGTTTGCTGTGGTCACGCTTGGAAGGGGTCGCCCCCACGGTCTCTGAGACATAACCTGCTACGCTTGATCAGGCCATCACTTTGAGGAAAATATCAGTGACTCCTTAAGGGAATCCATCATTCATCCATCCATTTATCTTCCATGTAACCTTTTCTGAGCAACAGTTACACGTGCAGCATGCAACAGTGAGCCAAAGAAAGTTGACTTTGAAACAACGTTGTCTCATGAAAGTTCAAAGTTAATATCTTCAGCCACCACAATAAAGACACCCCCCTCCATGTCTCTTGTTTCTCCCTCTTCCTACCTCTATTTTGCCTCTAATTTCATTCCTTTGTGTTATTTTTGGTTTGGGTGGGTTACTATACAGGGTTTTGATAACTGTCCTGAAGCCATCACTCTGTTCTGCCTTTATTTTCTCTGGCTCACATCCTTCCTACAAGCTCCTTTCTCCTTGGACAATGGGATACCTAGATTAAAACAGCTATTTTCTGATATGCTGTAACACAGAATGTCTTAAAAATCCCAACGTGCCCACAGGTTTTGTGACCCCATGGATGGTAGCCCACCCGGCTCCTCTGTCCATGGGATTTTTCCAGGCAAGAATACTGGAGTGTGTTGCCATTCCCTTTTCCAGGGGATCTTCCTGACCCAGGGATCAAACCCTCATCTCCTGAGTCTCCAACACAAGTGGATTCTTTACCACTGAGCCACCTGAGAGGCCCGCTTTGTAATATAATTAGCACTATTTAAAGATAATGACTTTATTTTTGTGTATGGTGTTAGAAAGTGTTCTAGTTTCATTCTTTTACAAGTGGTTGACAGGTTTTCCCAGCACCACTTGTTAAAGAGGTTGTCTTTTTTCCATTGTATATCCTTGCCTCCTTTGTCAAAGATAAGGTGTCCATAGGTTCGTGGATTTATCTCTGGGCTTTCTATTCTGTTCCATTGATCTATATTTATGTCTTTGTGCCAGTACCATACTGTCTTGATGACTGTGGCTTTGTAGTAGAGTCTGAAGTCAGGCAGGTTGATTCCTCCAGTTCCATTCTTCTTTTTCAAGATTACTTTGGCTATTCGAGGTTTTTTTGTATTTCCATACAAACTGTGAAATTCTTTGGTCTAGTTCTGTGAAAAATACCCTTGGTAGCTTGATAGGGATTGCATTGAATCTATAGATTGCTTTGGGTAGAATAGCCATTTTGACAATATTGATTCTTCCAATCCATGAACACGGTATGTTTCTCCATCTGTTTGTGTCCTCTTTGATTTCTTTCATCAGTGTTTTATAGTTTTCTATGTATAGGTCTTTTGTTTCTTTAGGTAGATATACTCCTAAGTATTTTATTCTTTTTGTTGCAATGGTGAATGGTATTGTTTCCTTAATTTCTCTTTCTGTTTTTTCATTGTTAGTATATAGGAATGCAAGGGATTTCTGTGTGTTAATTTTATATCCTACAACTTTACTATATTCATTGATTAGCTCTAGTAATTTTCTGGTAGAGTCTTTAGGGTTTTCTATGTAGAGGATCATGTCATCTGCAAACAGAGAGAGTTTCACTTCTTCTTTTTCTATCTGGATTCCTTTTACTTCTTTTTCTGCTCTGATTGCTGTGGACAGAACTTCCAAAACTATGTTGAATAGTAGTGGTGAGCAGTGGGCACTTGTCTTTTCCTGATTTCAAGGGGAATGCTTTCAAATTTTTTCACCATTGAGGGTGATACTTCCTGTTGGTTGTCATATATAGCTTTTATTTTGTTGAGGTATGTTCCTTCTATTCCTGCTTTTTGGAGAGTTTTGATCATAAATGGATGTTGAATTTTCTCAAAGGCTTTTTCTGCATCTTTTGAGATAATCATATGGTTTTTATCTTTCGCCATTTGTGTAATGTGGTGTATTAATTGTTGATTTGCAGATATTAAAGATCCTTGGCATTCCTGGGTATAAAGCACACTTGTGTCATGGATGTTGATTTTTTAATATGTGTTGGATTCTGTTTTGCTAAAATTTTGTTAAGGATTTTTGCATCTATGTTCATCAGTGATATTGCTGTAGTTTTCTTTTTTGTGGCATCTTTGTCTGGTTTTGGAATTAGGGTGATGGTGGCCTCATAGAAAGAGTTTGGAAGTTTACCTTCTTCTGCAATTTTCTGGAAGAGTTTGAGTAAGATAGGTGTTAGCTCTTCTCTAAATTTTTGGTAGAATTCAGCTGTGAAGCCATCTGGTCCTGGGCTTTTGTTTGCTGGAAGATTTTTGATTACAGTTTCGATTTCCTTGCCTGTGATGGGTCTGTTAAGATCTTCTATTTCTTCCTGGTTCAGTTTTGGAAAGTTATACTTTTCTAAGAATTTGTCCATTTCATCCAAGTTGTCCATTTTATTGGCATAGAGCTGCTGGTAGTAGTCTCTTATGATCCTTTGTATTTCGGTGTTGTCTGTTGTGATCTCTCCATTTTCATTTCTAATTTTGTTAATTTGGTTCTTCTCTCTTTGTTTCTTAATGAGTCTTGCTAATGGCTTGTCAATTTTGTTTATTTTTTCAAAAAACCAGCTTTTAGCTTTGT